>NC_137829.1:34540238-34570238 GCF_963921795.1 Nannobrachium achirus
GACTGCAGCGCAACGGTTCTTGTTACCCAGAAGGCCAGTGTTTTTTTCTGGTTCAAGGAAAACGAAGGCAGAGAATGCCCTGTTACCTGCCCTCCTGTCTGTACACAGAACAGGACGGAGATGTAGCGTAGCGTCCATATGTCCAGCGTGTCATTATTTGTGTCTTCACATGGGTGTGTGGCGAACCTCCCTGACATTCCACTATATCGTTGCTGTCGGCGGGAACCTTGTATCTCCAATACCGTTACTTTTCACGAAATGAAAAAAAAAAAGAACCTACGGTGGTGTTTCAATGGATCCAGTGGTAGTTATTATTCAGTCAGAAGTTCTTGTTCATACTTTTCATTGGCTGAATATTTACGAAACAACATTCAACCTGGAGTCCCTATTTTGGGCATTATCATTAAAAGTTGTAAAATACATTAAAATGATTTTTAAATAGCGAAAATAGCAGATCTACAGCTTGTAAATCGTCTATTTTCACCACTTTTGTGTGACGCAGTCATGCGACAAAGTAAGGCAGGGGTCATTATTTTAAATGCTTGAATAACTTGAACCCTCGCATCCCTATACTCTTGAGGAGACAAGAGTAGAGTACAGTACAGAGTGAAAGTATCGACGATTTAAGAAATAAGAAGTGGTTAAATGTCAAACAAGTCTATGAATCTATCTATGAAATCGATGAGAATCTCCATCACACATGTATACAATATGTAGAGGGGGTCCCTGCGTCATCTCTCTCTCTCTGCTAAGGGGTACTTGGCCTGAAAACATTGAAGACCTCTGAAGTAAGGCATTCATTTTCAAAATGAAAACAGAAAGGTGAAATGTGTGTGGAGATACAAGATTTCTGTCTAGCAGGCAGCGATCATAATATTTTTGCCCCTTGTGCGCTCCTGCTGCAGGACACACGTGAAGCCCAATGAACCCCTGAGCCACTCTTTGGGCCCTAACTGACAGAAATGCCACATTGCTGTTACCGTCGGAACACTTTGACCTGAGTGCAGCTGCAAGCCAGTTTGTCTGCAGCCTGCTGGAACTCTGTTGCTAAACCAAGTTGTGTTTCCAAGCTCTGTTTTGTCTCTACTGCAGGGGTCTTCAACAGGGGGTCCGGGACCCCTAGGGGTTCCTCAGAGTTACTACAGTACAGGGGGTCCTCCAAATATTCCAATCCTTTTTATATTAACTTGAACCCTAGTGTCCATACTCTGAGAACTGTATCCAAAAATAGCAGATCTAAAAGCAACTTGTATTTTCGGCAAAGCGGTTTGGTGTAGAGGGGAAAAAGAGCAGACTAAGTACAGAGTGAAAGGTCAAGTTTATTAGGTAATGATGGCTCAAGTGGTTAAATATCTGAAAACAAAAATTGACATGAATCCAAAATACACTGATGATTGTGCTGTCAAACAATGAAACTATATGGAATCTACAGTATGAAAAGGCTGTGGGGGTCCCTGCTTCATCTCTCTCTCAACTAAGGGGTCCTTGGCCTGAAAACGTTGAAGACCCCTGCTCTACTGTTTACACCGCTCTCGCGTACGTAAATTAGCACATAAATGAATGTTTCTCGAAAGCAGGAACAGGGGTTTTATTTACACTGTTACAATCCTGTGAAAACCACAAACTAAACAGAAATAAACTTTGGAGAAGAGGAAAGCAAGTTCATGATTTTACAGTGAAAAAATATTTAAAAAAAATAACATTGATCTTGCATGAACATGAAAGACTTGCCCGGCTTTGCTGTCACATGCAGGACCTACAGCTCATAAACATGTATGAAGCAGATTGTCTTCCCCAGCCACCGTTCATCTTGCTGGGTAGCAGCTTGATATCTCACAATAAATGGCTGTTTTGTTTTTATGTCGTGGCTCTGCAGGAGACTAGCTGTCCATAAGAGGGTCTGCAAAACGCTGGACTTATTTGATTCATATGATATGATTTCAATCTACCAATCAAACTATTAAAGAATACATTTGAATAAGGCTGGTTACTTAACTCTCAAAGTGACATTTTTTTTTTTTTTTAATTAGGGAAGTCAGGCCTGGATTGCTGGCATAGCGTTCCAGGCATCTAGCATCCAAAATAGCAATAGCAACTATTGAGTCACTAGTGCAGTAACAGGGAACGGTCTCCTCTGTCTCCAAGTTTGGTTAGTTTGAACTCCCGGCCAAGCCAAAGGAATTGAACATCAGTCTCAGCAGTGGTGGTGGCGACTATTCTAGACAAATAGAAAATGTAGCCTTCATTGATAGGACAGTAGACTGATATGAAAGGGGGAGAGAGGTGGGGAGTGACACGCAGCAAAGGTCGTCGGGAACAGGACTCGAACCCGCGACACACTGTCAAGCATGTGTGGTACGCGCCTGGACCAGGGGTCATCGCCATGTTGTCTTGTGGTGGACATTTTTGTAAGAATTAAATTTTTGCCACGGACATACAAAATGAGAAGACAATAATATTACCAGAAACACGTAAATAGATAGCCCTGAATGAGCACAACAGGTCTGTAACACTGTGAGAGTGTACAAATGGAACCAAATTTGGTTCCATTTGTACACTCTTGTGAACCACTGGTACTAGTGGACTCAATAGTAGAAATATGCCATAGTGTCTTAGTAAATATATATCATACATATTCAGAAGAAACCCTGGAGACTGACATTCAGTAATTGGGTCTTAATATGAAGATAATTACATTATAATGGTGTGTAAAAAACAAAATATAGAATTTGCCACAGAGAAAACCAAGTCTTGCCTTGGACACATTTGTGTATGTCTATGTTGATGACCCCTGGCTTGGACCGGTAGGCCAGCAGGCACCCCCAAACATGATTATGTTTTAATGGTTGTATCTCACGGGTGAGGTCTGTGTGAGGCTTATTGTGTGTGAACCGGATGCTGTTTTCCCCCCATGCTCATCTAGTTGTACTTATCTCACTTATCAAGTGACACTTTGCACTGCTTATCTGTGTCATCTACAACTAAAAATACCTAATCTATGACCTAAGTGTGTGCGTGCGTGCATGCATGCATGCGCGTTTCTGTGTCTATGTTTATGTGTACACTTGTTCACATGCTTGCACATACACACACGTCACACATGTATAAACAAATTAGATAAAGGTGTGCTTTGTAAACTAGAAATACAGCATTGTTTTTACAGTATGCCTCCGCCAACCAGTAAACATAAAGCCTCCGGCCACAGCAGCTCATACTGTAAGTGGTTTCTTACTAGACCATGTGTATAGCAAACAAAAAATCAAAGTATGGCAAACTACAGTGACCATGATGTGATTTGGGTTTCTGTTCTAGTTTGGACTTTCCAGATTGGAGTCCGATGGTTTTATCAAGTCAGAGTAAGCTAGTTTTTACACAAATAAATATCCTACCCAAACACAATAAGTTCCTGGGTGGGACAGGAAGAACTTGTGATGTGATGTTACAGTTTGGAATCCAGCCTGTTCTGGTTTGTCCAATATCTTACTTTGTTGTCAGGTCAAAGTAAAAAATATAATACGCATTTTAATCGAGCCTAGTTTTCGCACCACGGAACCTTTCTCGCTGGACGAGTTTTAGGCGTACCGAGCATACCGGTGCACCAACCAACAGACAACAAACCCTAGTGCACGCAATGGGAGAAGAGGCTGATCAGACCACTTTGCTTGGCCCAGTGGATGGGAAATTTAGATATACTGTACCAAAATATGTTTTAATAGAAAAAAACTGTTTTATATGCGATTAAACCTGCGATTAATTTTGATGGATTAATTATTACAAAGCATCTAATTTATTCGATAATCTTTCTTTTTTTCCCCAGCCCTATTTCTAACTAATTTACGCGAAACTGCCTTGCCTGTTTGAAACTGCTGCAGTGACATTACTACAGTTACCCAGGGTCGTACAAAAGACAGGGTCCACCAAACACTCACTCGCGTCACATATAAAGCCGCTTACATAACACAGACCCTAACCCCCCCCCAACACACACACACACAGCCCTGTCCTTTGAGTCAGGGCCAGCATTGGAAAGCAGAGTGGCTGAGAAAGCAGCCAGTTGCCCCCTTGCGAGTACAGAGGAAGAACCCCCCTTTTCACCTGTTCTTCACCCCACTACCCCCCCCCCCCCCCCCCCCCCCAGCTCGCCACAGAGGGGTGGGGGGGTGGGGGGGACACTGTCCCGCAACACTCAGATAACAGGGCCGTTGTTGGACGCCGTGTGCAAACAAAGACGACCCTGTCCCCCCTCCCCTCGGTGCTCCCGTTCGTCCCTGCGCTGCATATCTGTGTCCGAGCTTTGATTTCCTCCCTCTCGCGGCCAACAGGTATCTGTAGCTCTCCCCCAGAAATCTGAGCATCCAGCCCATGCAGGTTGGCCCAGGCCTTGCTGGCACCCAGGGGCGTCGCACCAAATCCTGGGCCCTGGGTGCAAGGATTCACCGCGGAGCCCCCCATGAATGTTCTTCATAGGGGGGAGGAGGGGGTTTAACCCATTTAGACTGGGAACGAATTATTACGCGTTATTTTGTCCTTTGACTATCGAAAAATAGCAGATATACAAGCTCACAGCGCGGCGAGCTTGTAGATCTGCTATTTTTGAAAAATCGTGATTTTTTTTTGGGTTGAAAAACCTATGTTTCTTTGTAAGTGGTGCTCAAACCTTTTCATGTGAAGGACCCCCAAAATGATATGTATTTGGCCACAGACCCCCATCTCAAAATATTTAGTTCCAGGGACCCCCCCAGAAGCAAAATTTGAGTTACAAATGTTCGCTTAAAAAATACATGTATTCAAAGTTTTGCACACATTTTCACGACTTTTCAAAAATAGCAGATCTACAAGCTCGCAGCGCGGCACTCGGTGCCGCGCTGTGATCTGCTATTTTTCAATAGCTCAAGTATAAAATAATTAAGGCCCCTCCACCTTGGGCCCCTAGTGAGTGACTCGGTCCCACTCCCCCCCCCCCCTTGTGACGCCCCTGCTGGCAGCACCTCACGCTTCTCTCTCTCTGTCTTTAACTCTCTCTCTGTTTCACTCTCTGTCTCTCACCCATCTCCATTGACAGGAAACAAACATAATTCACTGTGAATGCAGCAGGACAGTTTTGCGCCATTCCATCTCTTCCTGTTGAGTCATAGACTCATTATAGGAATTTACTCCAAGCGTCATCCCTTCTGTACCCCTGCCAACACACACACACACACACACACACACACACACACACACACACACACACACACACACACACACACACACACACACCTCGCAGTCCCGTCCTCACTTCCCTTAACCACTTTCAACCTCGCATGCCTTTTTGATGGGCATGCCATTATAGGCAGTTTTTTTCCTGAAAACCTTCAGAAATCGTCGATCTACAAGCTCACAACGCATGATGCGATGTCACTATACGATGCATTGTGAGCTGTCTTTTATGTCAGAATCTGCTTTGTTTGTGTTCATGTGCTAAACGTGTGATTCTGTTTCACCATTTGATGATGACAGTGAATGGAATCACTATGGAAGAGCCCAAACTTCAACATGGCCATGCCCAATGTTTAAAGGAGCACTTCAGCTGTGTTCTGTCTATCTTCATATAACCGGTCCTCACTAACATTCATTATAAGTTGATTGATTGGTCAACTGAAAGGAGATCCTAGTAAGCTTTACGGCTTATTTACACAGGAACCACTAAGTATCTCATATAACATTGAAAGACAGACGGATAGAACATAGTACTTTATATAGGATAACATCAATTACAAAAGCAGAAAAGGGTGAGAGAAAAAGGGGGGGTGGAAACATGGGGGCTTAGTCTATTTACAAGTCACCGGTAGCAGCTGCCTGAAGGTGACTTTTCATACCAATTTTGATGGAGGCTAGGGATTTGCACTCCTTTATAGCAGGAGAAGGAATTAGAGCCTTGTTTAGTGTTAAATCTAGGTTGAACATGATTAGTGGAGCTGCCTCTGGTGTTATGATCGTGGACATCTTGACCTTTAGGAAGTAGTTTGTCAGGTACTGTACATGGGTATCTTGGAGGTGTAGTGTATCTTGTACACCAGGCCCATTGCAAGATGCTGTACTCTGTCAGCTACTTTGAGCCACCCCACGCTTTCTTAGTCATGATCGGTAAGATGGGCCCGAGGAGGAAGACCAAGCACGACCCTAATCAGTTCGTTCTGGGCTGTTTGGAGCTTTAACTTTAAGGCAACTGGGACATCGCGATACCAAACAAGGATTCCGTAATCAATGAGGGGCCCAATAAGAGCACCTCCTAGGGTCTTTCGTGATTTAAAGGACAACTTTGGTTTTTTACAACAAGGGTTCATATTTTAGATTGTAATTAGAGAAAAGAAAAAGTGAGTGTGAAAATGTTTTCATTTGCTTCGTTCTATTGTTTTATCGCGTTTACCGTGCTAAAATGTGGGGCATGCGTACGCATGGGGGCATGCATACAAGTGGCTAAATATGTCTTTTTAGACACAATAAGCCAGAAGTTTCTTTATTGCTATTTACAGTAACACTTCTAGCCCCCATAAGTCACATCCAACCATGAAAGGTTGCATTGTATCTTCGGAATGGGCTTATTCTGTGTAAAATGACATATTTAGCCACGTGTACGCATGCCCCCAACCACTGAAATAAGAATCTCTAAAACAATAGAAAGAAGTAAATGAAATCAATTTAACACTCATCTTTTATATATTCTTTAATTACAATCTAAAATATGAACCCTTGTTGTAAAAAACTAAAGTTGTCCTTTAATATTGATCAGCGGGGCAACCCTATGCAAGAAACTAAATCGTAGGTTGACTTTATTGATTACCTTGGTAGTCATTTTTTCACTGGTTAGTTTAGCCTCCAGGATGCAACCCAGGTAGCAGATGTGGTGTTTTCTTGTTATCACAGTGTCACCTACTTTAATTGTGAAGTTCTCTACTTTCCTGAGTTTCTGACTAGATCCAAAGAGGATACATTCAGTTTTACCAAGGTGAATTGAGAGTCTGTTGTCATTGAGCCAGGTGCAGATCATGTTTAGTTCACAGTTAAGGGCTTTTTCAACCTGTAATATGTCTCTGCCTGAGACTAGGAGAGCTGAGTCATCAAATGGTGCCATTTCTGTCTACTCACTCTCTGTCTCAGAGGTGTGATTATGAATTCCACATCAGTTCTAGGATAGACCCGCTTCACCTGTGTCTTGATTGGCTCCCTGGCAGGCATAGTTTTACTGAGGTTAGGGTTAGTTTAGGGCATAGTTGCAATAACGACAACTGTCAGTCAAATCAACTTCTGGCCAATCAAAGCAGGGTTTGCCTAGAACTGATGATCCATAATAACGCGTCTCTGTGGGCAGTTCAGCGATATAGCAATCGTGGACGTTGGACACGCTGCGAGCAAAGGTAAGAAAATAATAAAATAGCTTGGCAGGATCTTGGATTGTCGAGTTTTTATCTGTTTTTATCTTTTATCACTAAATGTGTTCATGCTTTGGGAACATCGTCCAAAGCTCTGTTTCTCAGAGTTTAATGTGTTGATTTACACGAGTGCCTCGTAGAGCTCTGTCTTCAGGTCAGGGAATGTTTGGAAGCTGGTTGCCAACGGTTACGAGGCAGGCGCCGCCATGCTTTTTAGACGGTTGTTCCTCCCCTTGAATTTCCTTGAATTGAGTTGAGCCATCTTTTCCCCCATGCAGGACGGGGTCATCTCGGTCAAGGACATTGACCTGGTGATGTCAGAGGGACTGGGCATGCGCTATGCCTTCATAGGTCCCATGGAAACCATGCACCTCAACGCTCCTGAAGGTAATGTTATCTCTTGTGCTTTTATGGCGTGCCAAATTCTGGGCCCTGGGTACAAGGATACACTCGCATTTTGTGCTTTAACTATTGAAAAATAGCAGATCTACAAGCTCACAGCGCGGCACCGAGTGCCGCGCTGCGAGCTTGTAGATCTGCTATTTTTGAAAGATCGTGAAAATCTGTGCATCTCTTTGAATATTTCAAATCCTTCTAAGGTTTTTTGAAAAAAGAAACTATGTTTCTATGTCTGTGGTGCTCAAACCTTTTCATGTGAAGGACCCCCAAAATGATATGTATTTGGCCATGGACCCCCATCTCAAAATATCTGGTTCCACGCCGAAAACAGAGAGATCAAGGACCAACACACAGCAAACCTTAGCCTGTTTCAAATGGCAAGGACACAACGGAAATGCATAAGTCATTAAACCTCCGCTCTACAGCTGACATGGTGGCTACTTGGCTTAAAGGGATATTCCACTTTCAACAGGGAAACAGTGGAAGGGCTTCTCTCCCCACACACACCCTCATTTTAACCATGATAGATCCATTAAAAACACCCATTATTTTTCTGGTGACTCATACTACCCTCCTAATACGTGAGCAGGCTGTGTTTTATCCATAACCTTTTTCATTTATTTTCAATAATTATTTGGGAAAATGGAAAAGATGAAATACAAAAAGAAATTATTAAAAATAAATGAAAAACGTTATTAAAAAAAACACGGCCTGCTCACGCATTAGGAGGGTAATATGAGTCACCAGAAAAAATAATGGGTGTTTTTAATGAACCTATCATTGTTAAAATTAAGTTTGAAGTTACAATGGGTGTGTGTGGGGAGAGGCCCTGGGCCTGGAGGGCCTGATAACATTTACATCAAATATCTAAATATTGAATCAAGCAAATTAAAAACTGTTCAGGGTGTTCATAAAAGCCTGATTAGACGATAACATTTCCAAAAGTTTTTTGAAAGTGAAATATCCCTTTAACACTGAAATGACTCAGGCAGGCACAGGGGAGGGAGAGAGAGAGAAAGAGAGGACCCTCACATGCTGTACATGTGATGTCTCAGCCTTCTTTAACATAGGTGTACTGTTCGCTGTGTGTGTGTGCGTGCATGTGCGTGCATGTGCGTGCACAAGTGTGTGTGACAGAGTGAGGGTGAAATGTCAGGTAGATGGAGAATATCAAAGGGGTGTGTGAAACCTAGAGGGTGACCCTGGCTGTGAGTGTAGAGGGAGAGAGAGACAAAGGGAGAGAGACAGAGAGACGGAAAGGGAGAGAGAGAGACAGAGAGAACGTTTTGGTCAAACAAAGCGGCCTTTTGATCAACACTGCTGAATGCACTCACTCACACTCCAGTAACCCAAAACCCCTCCAGAACCCCGGTCCCAGTCTCTAAACCAGTGGGCAGCACTGTTATAGTGTCTCTACCAAGAAAAAAAAAACAGAACAGTTTGATTATGTCCCAGGGGCGTCAATTGGGTATGGCAGGGGTATGCAGCTGCCATACCCTGGGTCCAGGGTATTTTATAAAATGGTCACTTTAACAAGGTATTATGATTATATTCTCCACACTTGTATTCTCCCCATCTTGACAGAATGGTATATTCCCAGGTTCCGCAGGCCAGCTGCACAGGTGCAATGCATTATTGTTAATTGTGGCACGTTTACTAACATGCCAAGTTTAGCTGCACTTGAACAACCATTCCAGGCTGCCATATCCAGCCCAAGAAACTGTAGAAAAATAGAATGTACTTCTTAAAATAAATGTATCATGCCTGTTGCTATGGCAACATGACAGGTGTCTTGCACGCGCGCCTTCGCGCGCGTGCAAGACACCAGTCATGTTGCCATACCTTAGCTTTTGCTGAACTGACGCCACTGTTATGTCCTCCGAAAAGGTTGCTCTGGCCTAGTCCTACTGTATCCTGCATCGCTCTAGTCTGCTCCGCTCCAATCAGATAGCAAAGCACTCAGCCTCTCTGTCTCTCTGTCTCTCTGCTCTGTCTGAATGGCTGGCTCTCCCAAACCAGGCAGCCACACAAGCTTGAACCAACAAAGCTTTGTGATTTATCAGCGAAAACACACAAGGCACGCCAGTCCAGGCCACGGTTCTTATTTTTCTCCGGTGTACCCTGAGCTTCAAGACAGACAAGCGGGCTGAGAGAGGCTGAGAGAGAGAGGTACTGGGTGATGAGATTTGGAGCGAGGGAGAGAGAGACATAAGGAACGGATAGACATAGAGGCAGGGGAGAGAGAGAGAGAGAGAGAGGTGGCATGGTTAGAAGTCTTGAAATAGCACCGTAGGTCCCTCCCACCCACACTAAACCTGTGTGTGAGAGTTTGGTTGGAGCTACATGGTAACTCTCACACTATGGTGTGACCTATAGTGTGTCTCACTAATGTGTATGTAAACACAGTGTTCAACCTAATAAAAAAGAACTCTTGGCTTTTGACATTTAAAATGTAAAGTTTCACATAAAATGTATTTTTTATTAACTGTAATATACTGTATAGGTGATATAGTATAGACTATAGAGTGACAGTTCATTGCAACTGTCACTCTATAGTCCAATAGTCCAATGCAACCAAATGGATCCTTACGGGTCCATTTGGTTCCATTTGAACACTCTCAGAAATGTCATAGTAAATAAGTGGCATACTTATTCTGAAGAAAACCCAGAGACTGACAATCAGAAATTGGGTTTCATGATAAAAATAAGAACATTATGATGGTGCGCGAAAAAGAAAATCTAACATTTGCCACAGAGAAGACATGTATGGACATATTGATGACCCCTGGGTGTGAGGAAATGTAAGTGACCCAGTTCAACATTTCGGCCAGTGAGTGATTGCACCGTTAAGACAGTTATGCTTAGCCGCACACGGGTGCAGTGGTAAAGTAACATTACTTGAGTAATGTACTTAAGTACAATTTTGAAGTATTTGTACTTAACTTGCGTGTTTCCAATTTCCAATACTTTTACTTCTACTGCACTACATCTCTGAAGCAAATTTTGTACTTTTACTCCACTACATTTATTTGAAAATGTTAGTTACTAGTTACTTTGCAGATATAAATTATAATACAAAGCATACATAAACGACTTTAGCCTTATTTTATACCTTGGCTATTTGAAAATAGCCGACCTACAAGCTCACAACGCATCGCATCACAATGCGTTGTGAGCTTGTAGATCTGCTATTTTCAAACATTTTGTACTTTTACTTTTTGTACATTTTGATGCCAACACTTTCATACTTTTACTCAAGTATATTTTGAATTCCGGACTTTTACTTGTTAGGGTGCCCTCACACCAAAATACCTAGAGTGGAATCCGCCAATGCATTTCAATGAGAATGGAGCGTTTTTTGCCAGTAGAGGATTTCTGCAAAAAACGCTCCATTCTCATTGAAATGCATTGGCGGATTCCACTCTAGGTATTTTGGTGTGTGGGCAACCTAACAGAGTATTTCTACATTGCAGTATTGATACTTAGTTTTACTTAAGTAATAAATGTGAGCACTTTTTTCCATCACTGCATGGATGCCACACGACTAAGTACAAAACTCAGTATAACAACCTCCAAGTATTCCTCCAAGGAGCTGCTCCAAGGAGCTGCTCATCTCCTCTGTCTGTTATCAGAGGAATGTCAACAAACCTTAAGACTGGACCTCTTTATGATATTTTGTGTTTAACCATTGGTTGTACCAGTGACCCTGATCTTGCGTAACTGAATAGTGCACTTGTAAGATCATTAGCTATTTAGCCTCGGAATGCATCTAGAATGTAGTGTCACCTGCGCAGCTGTGACACCCGGAGGGGCTGTCAGAGTGCACGTGAATAATGCACTTACTTAGCATTAACTGTAGGTCTTCTCTACAATTAAAGGAGAATTTCGGAGGAGTGCTTTTCTTATGGTAATCTGATGTTATTCCATCCATTTAACAAGTGGTAGAGGTGGGAAAAGAAGAAAAAAGTCAATTTCTACCCAGTTAGCTTTGACTGGAGATGGGAGGGGGGTCTATTTGTCAGTTTGTCTTGTTACAGCAGCCGCACATAAACGAAACTCTTCAGAGACATTTCCGCCATTATGAAAGTCAGACATTAAAAAAAAACGAATTTTCGAGGAATACAAATAAACAATTTAGCATTATAGTCGGGGACCCACAGGCCAAAAAGCTCAAGGAATAGGGTTGAACCTGTGATGTCTTGTCATACTTTTTATTTCAGTTTTATCTATTAGTTTGGTCATTAACACTTATGTTGCTATGTTTTTTTCTCTTCAATGTCCCACGTTGCCATGGTTACCATAGACTTCCATGTAATTGCGCAATTGTGTAAAAAAATTGTGCACGCCCATGCCTAGATGATGCACCACGTGTGTGCACACTGTTCACAGCTTTCAAACAAAAAAATCTGCTTGGAAATCCGTTCAGGCATTCATGATTTATCAGCCATTATGTTTTCTTCAGATGTAAACAAACATGGCTGCCATGTTTGAAAGAATGGGTTGGTATGGGGGTTAAACATGCAATTTCGCGATCGCGATCATGCCTAATACATTTCTGGAGGTCCAAAAAAAAAATTGAAAAACGAATTTTTGAAGAAAAAATTTCTTTTTTTCAAAAACGGCCCAAACTCGGGAAACTCTGGGTTGGCACAGCGGTAGTACCTTTTCAAACTCGGGAAACTCGGGGTTGGCACCAGATGTGTTAAGGTCCACAGAATGAGAGGCCTGCTCTGCCGGAAACTGTGCCCCCCAAAACTGTGAAAAGTGATGAGTCATCACCTTTCACAGTTTTGGGGGGCCATTTTTAGCCCAAGGAATGTTTTTCGTGCAAAACAAATGCTTGCAATGGATTCAGAATCATGAAGAACCCCTAGTTTGACCGTTCACATGCTACTTAAAGCAGATGTTTTCTTTTTTTAAATATTTTTCCTTTCCTGTATAGTGAAGTCGATGGGACAGTGAATATACAAATGGCCATAACTTTTTTTCGCGATGTTTCCGGCAGAGCAGGCCTCTCATTCTGTGGACCTTAATGACCAAATTAATAGATAAAACAGAAATAAAAAGTACAGCAAGACATCACAGGTCCTCTCACTTTTTGGTGACTGGGTCCCCGGCTATTAAATCCCACCACTTGCATTCGGAGCTGCCGAGGACATGCAATGAAAACATTTACAGAACGTTTAGTCACAGTTTTCAGTAATCTGTTTAATAATAATAATCATGAGTAAAAACTGTTTGAAGAGAATAAAATGTGAAGATTCCTTTGATATCCGATCTTCTTCCTGCAATGTACAGTTTGTTGAACATTTGAGGATGTGTAAGTACAGGAAGGCCTGTGCCTTCTCTGACCCAGCCTTCTTACTGTCTCTCAATAAAGTCTAATAAATACAAAAGGGAGTGTGCTTCCCACTCTCCTTTAGAAACAAGTCGAAATGTGCGAGATTTGCCTGTTGTTTCACATACTGTAGCAGTGCTCCTGGTCTTGCCTGTCTGATCAGTTCTTGCCACACAGGTTTGGAGGACTATCTGAAGAGATACAGGGAGGGAATGAGGAGGGTTCTGACTGCCTTTGGACCCGTCCCAGAATTCTCCGGGGAGGCGGCGAAACGTATCGATGAAGTAAGTTCAGTGCTAGTACTCCACCTGCTAGGGCCTTTCCTTTGTCCTCACGGCAACCAGTGCATCAATCAGAACACATCGAACTATGTCCCTGCTCACTTCTTATAAACCTCTCTTGGAGTAGAGCGTTTAGACGAAATACCTGAGTAGCAACTTGTTCTGGCTTTCATTCAAAATACTTTAGAACTGCATAATTGCCAAACTCCCCCATAAAAAAAAATTTAAAAAAAGTATTTGATCAAAGGACATCTTATCTGTTGTAATTTCTCAGCCACAGATCAGACTCCAAGGTAGGGAATGTTCTGAAATGTTAGTTTGTAGTTCTGATAAATTCCAAGGTGAGGTATTCTTCTCTGACCTCCAGCCCGCAAAGCTCTCTGATAATTAGGCGTTACTCAATCACATGCTAGTGCAGGCTGTTTAGATGTTAGCCACACTAAAACGGAGGTCATCACCTGCGCACATAGTGAACCAGCACCAACAAGCGGTTCGTACAGAGCTGGGAGGTGAGCTGAGAGCAGAACTGATCTCTCCAAATCTTATAAGCAAAAGGTGTTTCATGCTGTATCTTACATGCACGTCAAAGCCTGGATTTTAAATGTCAAAGACTGGATTTTTACCATTTTAAATGTCAGGGGTATAAAGTTCAAGAACATGAATGTTACTTATTTGTTTATTAGCAAATTTTTTGCACCATGCATTTTTATTCCAATCTTCACTTGTTTACATCCATTCACATCACACATGTCTTACTTGTGGTTGATAAAATTAGAAATGAGTGTGGTACTTGATGTGTTACAGGTATATGGAAATAGGGCGAGGATTTTCTTTATAGTTCTTTTTATCATATTGACAATGTTGGCCTTGCCAGGGTTGGGGTGGTTACAAGCTAAGGCCTGAGGAAGACATTTGTCAAAACCAATTTATATTTTAAAAAATCACACGAGAGTGAAGTGAGTGCTGCTGCTGAGGATGACTCACATGACGTTAGTATGTGATACAGTATTCAGCATACAGTTTACAGTTTAGGCATTTAGCAGACGCTCTTGATCCAGAGCGACTTAACAGCCCGCTGTCAGCCCCGAAATTATAATAGTATGATATAGTAGGTCATGTGGTTTCTCTCCAGTGTGGATCCTGAAACAGTCTGAAACTGTCTCAGTGTAATCTGCCGGAAGAAGGCGGAATGCGTCTGTTGCCGACAGGGAGCTCATCGGCAGGTTTTCGGCAGCAGGTCGGGAACGCTATCATCCGGTATCGACGGAAAACTGGAAAACTGGACTTTCCCAGTTTTGTTGAGTTGCCCCTGGCCATCGGTAGGATTAAGGGAGTTGTAGAATGGACCATTAGTTTGCTACTGCTGCAAAACCAAGCCTAAATAAGCCAGAGACATTTGCCCGTCGCACATTTTAAAAATAGCATATTCACAATCTCAACTCTCAATTTCCTATATTAATCAACTCCAAGGCAACACTAGTAATAGTGCTATGGAGAGAGAAATCACTGCATCGCACCGTCTGTTTGCAAACTAGGCTGAAGTGTGTTGCCACATCTGACACATTTTGTGAGTGAAACAAGCAAACTGGTTTACGAAAACAAGCCCAAAGGAAGCGACCATTTTTACCACTTTAGCCCTATTACATCAGCTTTTTATTTTAATAATCTTGAAAGCAAGACCCAAATAATCAACTACACTAAGGAAAATAAACATAAACAAAAGCAACACGCAACTATGAATATTTACAAGCGACTTTACAGGAAGACCTAAAGTCGCTTATAATGAGCAGACCTGGCAACAGACTGACAGATCAATGCAAAAACAATGTTATTTCTGCCGACTAGAGTTTGTGCTTAGTTTGTGCCATTAAATGCCACCGACTGCCAGTCTGCCAGGAGTTGGAAAGAGTTTCTTGTAGGCTGTTTGGTGTGGAGACACCTTTACAACAAGCAAGGTGATACTGTACATCAATACAATAAGCTAGGAAATACAGTACATCAATACAATAAGCAAGGAAATAAATCAATATGATACATCAATACAATAAGCAAGGTACATCAAATGCACAGAACTATCAATCTAGACAAAAATAACGTTGGTAGTAAAAAAAAGCTTTATATAAAAACCATAGAAAAAATGCTATGTAGCTTTCATGTATGGTCATTGGGGGGTAGGTGAGTTACAGTAAGTGCTATGGGCCTAGGTGGAGTCTGAAGAGGTGACTCTTCAGGCCACGGTGGAAGCTAGGGAGTGAGTCTGTTGTTCTAAGTGTAACAGGGAGTCTATTCCACAGTTTGGGGGCCAGGAGGGCAAATTGTCTAGGACGAGTGGACTTTTGTCCTGTTTTTTTAGCAAGGGTTCTGTCAGCAGTATTTCATACCATGGAAAAACACTTAATGCTTAATGAAATTAACTTAACTCTTATACTGCTTTGAACGTTCCTGTTCGCCCCAATCCTCCAGGGACGTCTGTGCCAATACGCCCGTTCGTTCGTTTGATGTTTTTTATGGATTATGATAAAAGTCGTCCTTGCGCAACTTTTGAATGCATAATTGGTCGTCTGTGTCATTTTGAGGACAGCCGGAAACCTTTCATAAAAAAAAAAGTAAACAGACTGTCCTGGCTCCGCCTGCCCAGAGCGACTAGCTGCCAGGGGCGTCAATTGGGTATGGCAGGGGTATGCAGCTGCCATACCTTGACAGGGGGAAATAATAAAAATGTACTTTTCATCGTGCCTGTTGCTAAGGTATGGCAACATGACTGGTGTCTTCACCAGACACCAGTCATGTTGCCATACCTTAGCTTGTTCTGAACTGACGCCACTGCTAGCTGCTAGCAGCATTGAGGGACTATATTGTTTTATGCATCGGGCTGTTAGTAGAGAAAGAGAGAGAGAAACGTTGGTAAAAGCGATCATTTTGTCGGAAATCAGTTGTTTTATAGTATTAGTAGTATAGTAATTGTAGTAGGTAGTAGTATTTAGCAGTACTAGAATATTGAGATGTATTAGGCCAACTCAGCCTCAACTTGCTGGTATCATTCCGCCGAAGTGCGACCCAACCCCCCCTGACCGATAGAAATAAACTTTGTTAGAATTAGGATTACACAACCTACCCGTGTTGGTGACCCAGGACCAGCGCCCATGGTGGTGGTGGTCGTGATGATGACGATGATGATGATGATAATGATGATGAAGAAGAGAAAAAGATCACTGTAGCCATTGTTATTGAAGATAAAAAGATTGAAGAACGTAGGACGTCATCCGCTCCCGACCGGATCAAAAGCCCGAAATTGGAAGCGATCCCAGACTAAGATGGTGCCAGTCGCGAAGAACCGGGGTCCAAAAATGGATCAAGAGCCTCGTGATATTGTGGAAACCGATCCCGACGGAGCTCGACCCCCGTGTAGGATGGATCCCCCCGCCCGGGGGCTCACATCGCCGCAGCAGCAGAGACCCATGTACCGCCGCGAAAAGACGGACAAACTGGGCGATTTGGCCAATGAAGAATGGCTTCCGCGTAGAGACCCCTCGGAGAACAGAGGCCACGATTCTACTGTCCAAAGTAAGACTTCCAATCCAGTGCATGTATGTATTGTATAGTTGTATACTCTGTATATAGTTGTATACTGTGTGATAACAGAGCATCCGTGTGGAACTGGAAGCCTGGGATGGGGGGATGGTCAGTGGGTAACGGTTTTCCATTGCGACGTGTTGCCACTCCGACATTGGGATCCGGTCTAGAGCCCGCCTACTGCATCCGGCTATTTACACGTACACATACATGCAAGAAATGTTTCCGTATCCGGACCGGATCAGTAACTTGATCCAAGCAGTTAGGATCCACGTGCTTTGTTTGTTTTTGTCGCTACTCAGGACACACGTGGAGTTCCTATCACGCGCGTGCACGTACCGCGTGTAGTGTACGTGCACTGCACAGCCTACTAAGATTATTTGATGGGAATTTAGGATTTATTGGCTTAGTTTGTGTGTGCGTGCGTACGATGCGTGTGTGTGTGAGAGAGAGGGAGAGGTTTCTTTTTATCGTCATCATCATCATCATCATCAGTAGCTGATGATGTAGCTTTTCAGTTCAATTCAAAGGAGCTTTATTGGCATGAGAAAACATACGTTTACATTGCCAAAGCAAGTGTTACAAATAAAAACTGTTGAAAATGGGGAACATAGTTGGAGGGAGTACAGCTTTGTGTAAACAGAGCTATGTTGCATTGTGACATTTTATATAGGTATACAGGGTATAAAGGGAATTTCACTGTGACAGTAAATGCATGGTAACTATTTACTATAACTGCATTTTATGTTATATATGAACTTATTGTAAGTCATTTGCTAAATGTCAAAATTGTAAATTGATTTGTTTAGATATAAACTATTTGATATTTTCCTGGCTATGATTTTAGATGATGAGTCGACGATGATGATGAGCCTACTTCTTCATTTCCACATCGTGGTCGTCCAAGGACAAGGATAGGTAAAGAAAAAACAAACTTTTTTCTGTAAATCAGACTTAGCACCATGCACATGCTCACATAGACATCAAAGGGGGCTTGAGCCCCTGCCCTTTTATCCATCTGTAAAAAGTGCCCTCTCCAGACCATGAATGCTGTTTTTACATAATTACTATATATATATATATATATATATATATATATATATATATTTGTGTGGTAAGCAGGAAGTGCATAGAATGTTAGAGAGGCAGGGGTTGACATTTCTAAAACGGCCTTTTGATGAAAATAGTAGGCCCCCAACCTCCACGCATTCTGCTGTGACGCGTTGTGAGCTTGAAGGTGTACTATTTTTCATGTATTTTATAGTAATTATGTATTTGTATAATTTACAGATCGACCATGGGCTCGTGTACGAGTCACACAAGGATGTGTGTGTGTGTGTGTGTGTGTGTGTGTGTGTGTGTGTGTGTGTGTGAGAGAGAGGGCGTCACGCATTCTGCTGTGACGCGTTGTGAGCTTGAAGGTGTACTATTTTTCATGTATTTTATAGTAATTATGTATTTGTATAATTTACAGATCGACCATGGGCTCGTGTACGAGTTCAGCAGACCCGGTGGAGCCCTTCCGGAGGAGCCTGGCTGGAGTGAAACAGAATGGAGCCCCAGGCCCTGTGCAGGCTGAATGACACGCACGCACGCACGCACGCACGCACGCACGCACGCACGCACACACACATATACACTCTGTAGACATGTAGTGTCACAGTGAGATAAAGAGAACCCTGAAAGCTGAAGCAGGATTCAGGCTGAAGCTCATGTCACTGTGTCAATGTTCTGCACTGCTCTTACTACTGCTCTTACTTCTCTTACACACTAAAAGTGTGTAAAAAGACACTTTTTCTTGTTTTTATTTTTTTGAATTTGTTTGTAAACAACCACTGATCATAGGTGTGATGTTACTGAAGCCAACAATAAAAGGCTAAAGAGAGATTTCTGCCTGAAAATGTATTCTTCACAAAAATGCATTTTTCTCAGCTTTATGTTCTCAAAGAGCTGTTTTTAGGCCACATTCTGCAGCTTCTAGCTAATGAACAGAACAAGATAAAAGCTCGAAATCTTTTTCTGTTGCAAAGTAGACATTCTATTCTACGTTGCCATATAATTGTTGTCTTTATAGTCGAAACCAAATTTCTCCAGTAGGCCTTCAAAGATGAGCGACAATTCTCAATTTAGCTGGCAGTGGATGGAGCTTTTTGTTCAATTCTGTGGCAGTAAAAGAGTTAGCACCGCTGACTTAACACGTGATTTTTAAGCTTAGGCAAACTACTTCACCATAAATTCCTAAACTAACTTGAAGAGGTTGACCCCTTTTATTGTCACTGAGCGCTGGTGGTGTATTATCTTTCTGGTCTGGGCTACAATTGAAAGTGTGCTCATCTTCTCTTTGACTGTCTGGTTTGGTAACACAACCTCCCAGGACAAGACTCAGCTAGAGAGAGTAGTATGCCGAGCGTCAATAATCATTGGACGTAGCCTCCCCTCACTTTCATCACTTTTCATCACTCTTCTCCATACCGGTCCTACCCCATAGCTATTAGACACCTGAACTTGCACTGACTCGTTATGCACTTATGTGGCAATATACTGTATATGTACTGTATATGGCACTTTAAACTGCTGCTGAGGATTGTTTCCTGTTGTTTCCTTCTTGTGTGTTTATGGGTGTTCGTATATGGTGCACTGTCCTTGCTTTTGTTTTTAGTTTCATGTTTGAGAGTGAAACAAGACAAATTCCTATCAACTATGTTGACATTAGGGCATTAATGAAAAAGTCAACAAGTCAACTCAGACAACTTCATTACACAAGTCCACTCCCACCAGAGAAAGTCGGAAGTTGAAAAAAGAAAAATATTAATAGTTTCTATTGTGAAAATAGCAGATTTACATGCTCACAACGCCTCGCGATACGATGCGTTGCGAGCATGTAGATCGGCTATTTTCACAATTTCTGCCTCAATATTTGACAATTTGGACAATGTTTAATTTGCCATTTTAGAGGTATTAAAAAGTCCTTTAATTGGCACTTGTGAAGATACCCTCTATACACTTAAACTTTATGTTGGTTTGTTTACAGTTGAGTGAGAAAACAATGTTTCACATTAAGTTAATCATCTGGGGACCCCCCAAAATAATTGGGGGGGTCGTGTGTTATGTGATGACGTCATCAAACAATAAAGTCGACTTCAACTCAACTTTTTACCTAGTCTAATCACAAGTCGTTAATGCCCTACAGGTAGTTTACATTGCAATAAAGTTATTGAACCGTGAATCTTGAATCTGGTCGTCTCTTCTCTAAAGATCACTCCTCTCACTTGTGTTCCACGCAGGAGATGTGTGCCTTGATCCCCAACGACCAGCAGCACCTGTCAGCGAGGAGGGAGAGAAGAGACCAGCTCCTGATGGGCCTGGCCAAGCTGAAGAATGAGCACCAGTGAGCGCCAGCGTTGAGACCTCCAGAGTCTGCAGTCTGCAGGACCCTCCCGAGAGACCACCTAGAGGACCTGCGTCCGTGTCACTCTAGATCAGTGGTTCTCCAACTTGGGGTCGGGACCCAAATTATTTTGTGGGGTCCCCAGATGATTAGCTTAATGTCATTTTTTCCTCACTTAATGGTAAACAAACCAACACACAGTATAAGTGTATACATGGTATCTGCACTTTTCTAAAGTGACAATTTAAGGCATGCTGCAGCAGAGAAATCTCTGGTTCTCTGGTTTGTTCAAGCCCACCTCCAATATTTATCAAATCATTGTATTCAGTGTTGGTAAAAACTAAAGTGCTCAACCCCATTACTCCTGGTCAAATATTGCTCCACTACAAGCGAAAAGCTATGCTTTAGTTTAAAGTATCGAGGCAACCTTTATAGAAATGTAGTGGAGTCAAAAGTAACATTTTGAAATGTTATGCAGTCAAAGTTATAAAACGTTTTTCTGTTATGCAGTCAAAGTTATAAAACGTTTTTTTTTTTTTTTTTTTTTTTTTTTTTCCTCCACTGAAGTGATTTGTCATTATTAGGTCTCCTGTTAGGCACACACACGCAAGCATGCGCACACACGCGCACGCACGCACGCACGCACGCACGCACACACACACACACACACACACACACACACACACACACACACACACACACACACACACACACACACACACACACACACACACGTCCCGCCACCACCATGACAGATCTGGGAAATGAAACACCAGTATCTCAGGGCACTTCCTGCAAATGAAGCCTGCTGTAATCAAGTTACTCAGTTACACCAGGAATCACTGCTTTAAAAGGGAATTAATGAAGTCAAAGGTTGGCCGATTACTTTTTGACTGAAAGGTGAATTCCTCCATTTTGTATTAACTTTAATAATTACATAGCACTTGTAACAATAAAAATAAATCAATTTAAAAAAAACAGAATCGAATTTGTATAATGTGGAATGTGTTTCTCTCTTCAACAGCAAATTGACATTGTGACTTGCATTAGATGTGCTAATATGTCATGCATGTGACTTGAAAACTACCATGTAAATTCTGCTCTTATGTTATAGCCTTCATTTCATGGTGTAGGCTGGTCTCCTCGTCATATGGCTGTACTGGCTCCCTTGTGACCACATGCATGTTTGGAGCTTGTAGGTGATGGCTTTTATATGACCTAATCATTGAATTTTGGTCAATGATTTACCACAATACGATCAGTTTTATTATTTCTTCACGCAAATGCAAATCCAGTGAGTGCCCATACATAGGCCTACGTTGGCTTTCATGTCCTACTCGGGATTCAAACCCAATTCTCCCCCATGAGAGACCCCATGACATGTATTTAGGACACTGGCTCCCAAACCGTGTTGGGGAAACATTTTTATGGGTCCCTTTATTTTTCGTTTACTACATTTTGTTTTTAATTTTTATTATTTCAAAACATTTTCCAAAAAACAAAATGTTTCATGAATTAAAAAAAAGAAATCTAAGATTTTTTTAAAACATTCCATAAATTTGAAGAAAAAAAAAGTTTAAGAAGTAGGCCTGTTGAAAATTGCCGATCTAGGCTACAAGCTCTGTGCGCTAGTAGACTAGTTAGATCTGCTATTTTCACTGTTTTGGGTCCCGGGCAAATGTCTAATCTCTCTTTTGGTTGTCCCTGAAAAGTTTGGTCTAGGCTACCAAGGCATACGATTTTTATGACTATAGCTTCAGGCTGCACTGCAGCCTACTAGGCCTCTGTTTCCCATATATATATATATATATATATATATATATATATAGATAGATAGATAGATATATATATATACAGGGTGTATATATATATATATATATATATATATATATTAGGGGTGCAACATATCGAACCGAAAATCGAACCGAACCGAAAAATATCGAACCGAATGACTCTGTACCGAACAATACAATACAATACCACTCCACATCCACATTCCCCTGGAACCCCCTCAAGGACCCCTAGTGTTCCGCAGAGCCAACTTAAAGAACCACTACCCTATAGGTTGGGTACCGTATTGTTCAGAATTAAAACAGAAAAATACATAGTTATAAAAATGCATTTATAAATCAAGGACATTTCTGTTTATTTTTTGTATCGAAAAAGTATCGAACCGTGTCAGCAAAATATCGAACTGAACCGAACCGTGAATTGTGTGAACCGTTGCACCCCTAATAAATATATATATATATATATATATATATATATATGCAATAAGCCACAAGAGGCGAGTGGTTACCTGGTATTTTACACCGGCTGAGAGGCGTAGGGAGACACGAGGCGAAGCTGGTGTAAAATACAGGTAACCACAAGCCTCGCGTGGCTTATTGCTTTTCTAAAACGGTTACAATGTGGCAACATGAAAAATCCTAGACATACACCAATTAAAACTGTATCTCACTAATAATTCACTATAAGGTCTGCTCTGCAAGAAAGTAGTCCCCAGCTACAAGAAAGTAGTCCCCAGCAAGCCTTTTGTCACCAACACAGGTGCAGGTAATTATATATATATAATTTGTGTATTAACTCTCCTTGAAAATGTAAAATAAAAGAGAAATCAAGCATGTCGGGGGGTGAACTACTCCTTTAAGTGTCACATCACAGCGATGTGAGTTGTGAGCTTCTCCTTGGCCCCACCCTGACCCTGGCCCCTCCCCTGCATAAAGAGGGATGACAGCCCTGGAACCCCGCAGGTGTTTTCTCCCACCATCACAGCACAGAGCGCCGGGTTTCGGCCCCGAGACAAGCAGCCCTTACCCCTGCCCTGACTGACAGGTCTGTTTGAGGAGCCACTAGAGAGGATTAAATGCTTTAAACTTCATGGAAGGCTGCTAGATTAAACGCTGATCAAGGGCTACAGAGACAGGTGAGTGCTGAAGGCCTATTGGATCACTTTATTGGACGAAGCTGAAATAAAAAAAGAATTATTCCAGATGTATTGAGTTGACTAAATCAGCCACTTGTAGCGAAAATTGTGTTCATCAAAACAAATTAGACTGTTGAACTGATCTTACATATTTCTTAAGGTTTCATAGGTTAGAATAGATTAGACTAATTCTTAAATCACGGGTTTTTGATTTTACGTGCCGGTACCGCAGATTATTTATTTTCTTTTTTTTTTAAGTCGTTTAGGCTTGCAGGCCTATAAACACGCGCTGTGACATTCCTCCAGTAACCGCTGTAAGAACGGAAGGAAAGATTGTCATTGTTGTAACGTGCTTATGAAGGAAAAGAAGGGGGAACCGTTTTCATTTTGCCAAAATGAAAACCTATAGCTATATTGTGTCTTTATCAGCCAGCTATAATGAATACCAGAAGAGTCGCAACAATATAAATAGGCCTATTATATCCTGTTTCCCAAAATTATTTGGGGAAAGAGGAACCTGCTCACTGTGACAGGTGTTGTTGACCCCCCCAACCAGTGGTGGAGAAGTAGGCCTACTCATATGTTAAATGTATCAATAGGCTACTGTAGAAATACCAAGAAGTTCGTAATTCAACATTTCCTTGAGTAAAAGTACAAAAGTATTGGTATAAAAATGTAGTTAAAGTACCAAAAGTAGAAATAGGTAGGCCTACACTCATTATGCAGAATGTCCCGTTTCACAAGTTTTCCAACGAATAAAATGTAGACCTATAAAAACCTTTGAAAACTGATCTGGAAAAACTCACAATTGTGGCCCAAATGTATAGGGCTGAAGTGATGTGTAATTATAATCAAAATCTACAAAGTAACTAGTAACTAAAGCTTATAATTGTAGTGGAGTAAAAGTACAATATTTGCCTCAGTCTGAGATGTAAGTGGTGTAAATAAAAGTATTGAAAATTGGAAATCCTCAAGTAAAGTATACTGTACCTCAAAATTGTAGGCTACTTTGTTACTTTACACCACCGCCCTCACCATATTAGCCTATTTGCCCCATGTGTTGGAAACGATTGAATTCTGTCAAAGTAGGCCTATAATCTGTCATATAAAAAAGGTTTGTTGCCTACACCAGTAAGCTATACCTATACCCACATAAATACACACTTAAACCAACAAAACAAACAATGACAAAAAAGACACACATTGAAAACGAGGAGGCCATGTCAGACATTGAAGATAAACAATAGTTATGTGACACTATAATTTAAACAAGAGAGGGAGGGTCACCTGCCCCCAGAGATAGCACCCAAGTCTTTTAGCCTACTAACTGTGGTCTGCGTCCTGTTCAACACAATGCCTTGCCAGTCTGGTCAGAGGCGTCAATTGGGTATGGCAAGCTATGGCAGCTGGCTACAGGGGGAAATAATAAAATGTACTGTAATCGTGCCTGTTGCAGAGGTACGGCAACAAGACTGGTGTCTTGCAAGACACCAGTCATGTTGCCATACCTTAGCTTTTTCTGAACTGATGCCGCTGAGGGCTGAGTCTGGTACCAAAACAGTCCATGGACAGGGACCAAAGAGAACTCTTTAATCATACACAAAGACCTAGAGCTAGGCTTTATGCCAGATATTCTAGAGGTAGGGCCTACTATATCAGCTTTTGTCGAGGTTTGGAGTCTATGCATTTGAACAATATATTTTTAGGGTCCATAGAAATGTTCTGGAATGCATACATAATTAGGTACAGTCCAATATTTTATACAGTGAATAAAGCTTCCAACCTCAGTAGGCTATTACATTTCATACACAGTTCAGACTTACTATCAACTTTTTTTTGTCTAATCTGTAGACAGTGTAGTTTAAATGTAGCTTTCCATATTTGTCCAGCTTGTTTCATCAATCTCAACAGTTAAATCGTCAGTTATTGGGGTATTGGGGTATAAACGCGGGTTTCCTTGTTTCAAACTGTAGGCACTAGGCAGTGTTCTATGCAGAACCTCTAGATAGCTCTCTTTCTTCCATCAGAAACTATTTCCTCCATCAAAGAAGCTTGATGACAACTACTTTTTATCTGGATATATTTCTTACTCATCAAATGAAAGCAGTGTTTTCTTTTCATATAAATGCCAGGAGAGAAATCAATGTTGTGCCACAATGGCGAGAGGGAGGATAATTGTCCTTTCGTCATTCTCATTATCCCGCCAGGCTTTAATGGTTGTGTTTATAATTATGTCACCAGTACAAGTTGTTGCCTTATATGTTTTGAAGTAAACAAGAGACCCCTTACGGACTGGTTAACCTGAGAGGATTCCAAGTCAAGCCACAGAGAATTGCTGTAATTTTTTAACCCAGTCAACAATGTAACATAATAGTTGTGAAGCACTTTGGGAAGTGCCTAACATCTGGTATTGAAAGACCACCTTTTTCCTGTGGTTTTCAAAGTCTTGCCATACTCATCATACGGGTATTCTTTTCTGCGTGCGTGCGTGCGTGCGTGCGTGCGTGCGTGTGTACAGTATGTGGACTGCATATACCATTGCAGGACTCTCTCAACAGAGCCCCCATCAAGATCTACTTATCCCCATATTCTTAGCTTCCAGATATGATGTCCTATTGTATCCTTATTTGCTTTATAATGTGTTAATTACTCAATAGCAGTGGTAAAGAATTCCACTGGTTATCTGTCTGAAATAGTTAATGTTCTGACCCGATTTATTACCCGATTTATTTATTTTCCAGCATTGTTTGAACAATATACACTGAGTGTAGGGCTTAGTATCATTGTGGCACATTTTGAGTTTGTGTAGACTTTTTTTGGGACAAAATATTGGTTAAAACATCTGTAGTAATCGGTGGGCTAGGAATTGGGATGGGCACCAGCCCCACAACTCTGTCTGTCATCTGCCGGCTTTGTAGCTTGAAACTTTTATGAAGCAGCATTCGACTCTACTCTGTGTGTTTTATGCCTCTCCAGGTGGTGTAAGCATCCGGGCTCCTCCGCGTCAGCGTCACCATGAGCTGGGGGGCGCTGTATGCCCAGCTGGGCGGCGTGAACAAGCACTCCACCAGCCTGGGCAAGATCTGGCTGTCGGTGCTCTTCATCTTCCGCATCACCATCCTGGTGCTGGCCGCCGAGAGCGTGTGGGGTGACGAGCAGTCCGACTTCACCTGCAACACCCAGCAGCCCGGCTGCAAGAACGTGTGCTACGACCACTTCTTCCCCGTGTCGCACATACGCCTCTGGTGCCTCCAGCTGATCTTCGTGTCCACGCCCGCGCTCCTGGTGGCCATGCACGTGGCGTACAGGAAGCGGGGCGACAGGAGGACCTTGTTGGCGAACGGCAGCAATGGCGGCGAAAAGGCCACAGAGATGGACCTGGAGAGGCTGAAGACGCGCCGGCTGCCGATCACCGGCCCGCTGTGGTGGACCTACACCTGCAGCCTGTTCTTCCGGCTCCTCTTCGAGGGCGGCTTCATGTACGCGCTGTACTTCATCTACGACGGCTTCCAGATGCCGCGGCTGGTGAAGTGCGAGCAGTGGCCCTGCCCCAACAAGGTGGACTGCTTCATCTCGCGGCCCACGGAGAAGACCATCTTCACCATCTTCATGGTGTCGTCGTCCGCCATCTGCATGGTCCTGAACGTGGCCGAGCTCAGCTACCTGGTGGCCAAGGCGCTGATGAGGTGCTCGGCGCGGGCCTCCAACCGGAAGCGCCCGTACAGCCACCACCCGGACAGCGTGACCACGGAGAAGGCCCTGCTGCAGAACAGAAAGAACGAGATGCTGTTGTCCTCCTCCACCGACTCCTCCAGCAACAAGGCACTGTGAGGACGGACCATGGATTGTGGACAGACGGAAGGAATCGAAGGATGGATGGATGGATGGATGGATGGATGGACGGATGGATGGACTGATGGATGGATGGATGGAGGAGATGCATTGGTGTGGTAGAATCTAGGAAGAGGCAAGAAGATTGTCGTGAACTGGAAAGCCCCACCACTTAACATGATTGTAGCACGCATGGACAAAACACCTTAATATCAATAGAGTTTAGGCATGTCGCTATTTTAAATGAATCAAGACACATACTACTGTAGTTCAGGCACGGTGCAGCTCCTCTTGTCTGCCCTGTCTTTTCGGACAGCCTGATTCCACCCGCTTCACTTGACAACATCATCTTACAAGCGGTGTCAGACCGCCATTCCGAAACACCGCCATTCCGAACATTGACTAGGGTTAGGGTTAGGGTTAGGGTTAGGGTTAGGGGTAGGGTTAGGGGTAGGGTTAGGGTTAGTTAGGGTTAGGGTTAGGGGTAGGGTTAGGGGTAGGGTTAGGGTTAGGGTTAGGGTTAGGGTAAGGGTTAGGGTTAGGGTTAGGGGTAGGGGTAGGGTTAGGGTTAGAAGTCAATGTTCGGAATGGCGGTGTTTCGGAATGGCGGGGTGTAACCCTTACAAGCTAACAGTTTCACTAATGCTGACCAATGTTTCATACAATACAAGGCGAAGGGGAAAGAGCTTGATCAAATAATAGTTTTATTTTTTCTTCTTCTTAATTTATTGATCACAGTTTGGAGTTGCTTGAATGTGTAAACTCAACTGCTTGTGTGGCCCAGTAGGGTGAGTAGACAGGTTGTCAACCTATAGAAGTATGGGCCTACAGTGACATCTAGTGGTCCTTTGCTGAGTCTGCAAGCAAATACACCACCTCAACTGTTTATTGTGGTATGGTGCCCTTGAGCTTTGCTTTGCTGTGTAGTTTGAGCTGACAATTATTTTTGTGCCTTAATGCAAACATCTCTGAGACCAAGACACGTAGACAACACAAGCTGCAACACTGCTTCAACACTAGAAGTTTTAATGACTGTTGTATTGAATCAAATTAACTCAACTGCAATTTATTTAAATACAAGATCTTTTTTAAAGGAGTAGTTCACCCCCAAAATGACTTTTTTTTTCTTTTCTATTGATTACTCATGCCATGGAGACTTGAGTTCAATAATATATTTTTGTATTTCTCACATTCCTAAGAAAAAAGGGGGGAAAAAAGCATTTGGGTCCCCATCCGGAATCAATGGGGGTAACTTTATTGTAATCAGATTATTGTTTTAGGAAAGTAACCAAAAACTAAAAACATTATTGAACTCAAGTCTCCATGGCAAGGGTAATCAATAGAAAAAAAGTCATTTTGGGGGTGAACTACTCCTTTAAAGCACGTTTATTTGAACTCTTTTAGGCTTCGATCATTTTTATTAATTAATGAGTTTTTTTCTTTTTTACATTTTTATACAACCAGCACCAAATAGCCTACCTACCTTGTCAGGTGCTCCGTGGAACGATACTATGAATTCAACCTAAACCTGTATCACTAAGAAGGCTCTGTTATTTGGGCACTGCGCATTACTGGATTTTCTAGAAACATGCAAACAGAAAGTTATTTTTTCCATCTTTACCTGAACCTGAAAGTACAAATTATGTTACCTCCTCAACACACACAAAGTTTCCTGGAGGATGCCTTTGAACACAAGAAAATAGTGTAAACTAATCTGTTAATCTTCTTATAGCAATAACAATCTCCAAGCGATATGTTGGCATAAACATTTCAAGTATTTATGTCATGAGTAAGTCATTAAACAGATCTGATCGTTATTAGTTTTAACTCATCATGAAGATGTTTGCTCTTAAAGGAGACGGGCACACTATGAAGAAAAAGAAACGTGCATTATGTATCTTCTAAAGTGTTACCGGTTGGTGCACAGTGCACCAGTGGTGACAGAACAAACATACAGTATAATGTTTTTAATTTTTTTTATGATTGTTTTCTTGAGGTCTTGTGTTAATGAACACCTCTGTGTAGCGCTTACTGGCTACATCTTGTGACATCACAATAATGAACATGAAAGGAATCATTATTATGTAATACTTGATTATTTGAAACAATCACTTTTCAACCGAACAAACACAGGGACAATGTACTGTAAATGAAGAACTTGGTTTGTGTAGACTAGAGTAACTACCCCAGCTGACAATATCAGATTCCAGCTTGTGCCTTATTATAGCCACTGTACTGATCCCCCCCCCCCCCCCCCCCCCCCCCCCCCACACACACACACACACACACACACACACACACACTTTATGAGGCTGATCTTGAGGTGAAATGTATTTGTCCTCCATTCATCCAGGAATAGCCAACCGGATTAGTTGTTTCTATATACTGTTTGGCGAGAAAGTAAAGCAGACCGTTATGTTGCAGACAGTGATAGGTGAGAGAAGTATGACCAAAACAAAAAATATATGCACTGCGAAAGAGAAGGATGAATTGGATCTGTGGCATGTGTCAAGGGGTCATGGTGCTGATGTGGTGTGATGATAAGAAAAAGTATTGTCCAAGAAGTAAGCCATGTCAATGTTTGACATGGAAAATATCAGCAGCAAATCTGCATAAGTTACTGTCACATGTAAGTGTAGTGTACTAATGATAGACTACTGAGGAGTGAATTACCTCAACAAAGAAGAGTCACAGTCACTAAAGGCTATTTGATTTGTGCTAAAGTTTTATATTTTATAAACATGCTGGATGAGAGCCAAATGATATTTATGAAGAGGTCTTAAAATTTAAGGCCAATAATGTTTTTTTTTTATAACAGCTTTTATTGAATATAGCCAGCTTTCTAACCATGA